>NC_056746.1:1295614332-1295619332 GCF_019279795.1 Protopterus annectens | reverse complement strand
AGTGACACAGAAGTGATATCCGGGGTAAACCTACGATCTCCCATCCACTCATCAAGATTCCTCTTGAAGAGAGTCAATGAGGGACTCTGCCTAACCTAGACAGGGATTTTATTCCAGAGTGAAGGGAGCCTCTGGGTTATGAATCTGTCCCTCCAGCATGTCCTATTTATTCAAGTGCTGAGGTTCAAGTCTCTCGAGCGCGTAGCTTGATGGGATTTGGATTTTCTGAGGTGCAGCATGTCCATTAATTCCGGGTTGGACATGACTTTATACATCAGGCACAGATCGCCTCTGAGCAGGCAGTATGCCACTGAGTAGAGCTGGAGTTTCTTTAACTGGGCAGCATATGGCATCTGTCTGAGCCCTTTGATCCTCTTGGTGAGGTACTTTTGGGGTCTTTCCAGTTGCTGCAGGTGTCTGGTAAGGTACATCCCAAAAGGGGCATTGTACTCAATTATGGGCCTGATGAGGGATGAGTAAAGAGGCACGATGACCTCCACTGATCTAGATGTGAATCCCTTCATGATTAGGTGGGCTATATAAAATGTTTTTCTAACCACTTTGGCCACGTGGTTGTCAAATGAGAGACTGCTATCAACTTGGGTCCCCAGGTCCCTAATTACTTCTTCTGTACTTAATGGATTACCACTTATGTGGTAATTTGTGGGCACTTTGTTTTTGCCAAAGGGGATGACTATACACTTTTTGGCGTTTAGCTTGAGGCCATGGCTCTGGCACCAGTTGTCTGTTTCTATGAGGCCCTTTTGGAGGATGCTTGTGTCGGCTGGAGAGTCGATTATGGCGCCCAGTTTGCAGTCATCTACGAACTTAGTCAGCCACAGTCCTTCCGTGTTGGCCTGTACCTCCGAGAAATATATACCGAACAAGAAAGGTCCCAGGACTGAGCCTTGTGGGACGCCACTTGTAACTGGTTTGGAGTCTGACATGGCTCCAGCAATTCTAACCATTTGGGTTCTGTCCTTGAGCTAGTTTGCAACCCATATAGTGACATAGGGGTTTATATTTAAGCTGGTGAGCTTATCTATAATGCCCGAGTGGGGTATTGTATCGAAGGCTTTTGCGAGATCCAGGTAGGCTGTGTGGACAACCTTCCTCTCGTCAATGGCCTTGGTGACTGTTTCAAAGAAATCAACCAGGTTTAAGAGGCAGGATCTGCCCTTAACAAAGCTGAACTGGGTAGGATCCAGTGTCTGTAGGTCCCCAATATCTTTATTTATGAGGTCCATGATGATACTTTCCATAGCTTTGCAGACCAAGCTAGTCAGGCTTATGGGGCGATAGTTTCCAGGATCCGTTGAGGCACCACCTTTGTGGAGAGGGACCACTGTTGCTGTACGCCACTCTTTGGGTACATATCCTGTAGTAAGGCTGAGATTGAACAGTAGTTTTATGTTTGGCTTTAGCTCTTCTTGGAGTTCATGTAGGGCGAGCCGGGACACCATCTGGTCCCATTGATGCTGTGTTTTTGCTTTGGAGAGGGCAGCTCTTACCTGAGCATCTGAGATGTCAGGGGGGCAGCACTCTGCTGGGATAAATATTTGCCCTTTTGGTGGGGAGGGGGGGGGAGAAGTTTGAGCTGAACCTGTCAGCTAGGATGTTGGCAATGTCTGTAGGTTCGGTGTATTTTTTGTCATTTTGGACTAATTCTGAGCATATCTGGGAATTCTCACCCAGGTTCCTAACATAACTAAAGAAAGCCTTGTGATTATCCTTAGTGTCCTGTGCAATTTTTCTCTCGAAGCTGGCCTTAGACGATTTTATGAGTGCCCATAGTTTTTTGCTAATACTGATCAGAGATGCCTTCCCTTTTTGGGATTTTGGTCTATCATGTAGTAGCTTCCTCCTTCTATTTTATAGTTTGTTTATGGCTGGGGTCCACCAGACAGGACGTCTGCCTTTGGAGGACTGGGTCTTGGTTTTATTTGGGATTGCATGATCCATGCATTCCTGAAGGTGTTCATAGAATGCGTTTATAAAGGATTCTATGGTCTGGGCCATATTTTCCACAGGCCCGGGGGCTTTGAAGGATTCCACCTCGGTTTTGAGGAGTGTGAAATTTGCTTTAGAGAAGTTTTTCACTGTGGTTTTCAGGGCAGGGGGTGGAGTTGGGATGTGAATATCCAGTTAGATTAGTTTATGGTCTGATCTTACCAGTGAGGGATACACTTCTAGTCTGGAGCATAGAGTCCCCATGTTGGTGATGATCAGGTCCAGGATGTTTTCCCCTCTTGTGGGAGTGGTAACAAGTTGTTCCATAGCATTTGAGTTTATAAATTCTAGAAACCTTTGGGCTAGGGTGTTGGAGCTAGAGTAATGCTCCCAGTCTATGTTTGGGTAGTTGAAGTCGCCCAATATAATGATGTTTGGAGAGACCTTCATATTTTCCAGTGTTCTCAGGAAGGCCGAGTGGGGTTCCTGGGTTTGGGAGGGTGGTCTGTAGCAGGCTATAAACTGGAAGGCAGTTTTACCCACTATTAGTTGCACATGGATAGTCTCTGATGCTTCGTGCTGTGCCACCAACCTGGAGGTGTGGGTATCTTTGACGAATATTGATACTCCCCCTCATTTTGTGGTACGGTCCAAGTTTTGGGGCCAAAAAGCATGGTATGAGGTATAACCTGGTAGTGCTGGGGTACTCTTGGGAGCCTTGAACCTGGTTTCTGTTACTGCACAGATATCGATGTTCTCCATGCTAAGGAGAGTTTTGAGTGCGTGCATCTTGAGGTTTAGACTTCTGGCATTGAGTAGCATTACTCTTAATTTCTTATCCCTTGTGATACCTATGGAGGTGGGTTTGTCTTTTGAGCCTTGCCTAAAAAAGGCACTATGGGGGTAGCAAGAGCCTTTGCCAATATCCGAAAGCCCAGGGGTGACAGGTGCAAGCCGTCCCTAGTGAAGCATCGTGGCTTGTCGAGCATGTCATCCCAGGCTGACAGGCATTGGATCCCCTTTGAATGACACCAATACTTAAGCCAATTGTTGAAATTGATCATCTTGTCTTCATATTGTGGCATCATTCTTGGTGAGGGTAAGATGCTACTCAAGGTCAGGGTCATACCAGCCTGGGCTACATGCTCAGAGAGCTCCTCTATGTCTCTTTTCATGTAGTCCAGGGAGGTACGTCTCAGGTCATTCACACCAGCATGGACAATGACTGAGTCATATTTGTATATGCCTTGGAGTGACCTGAGTGCTTGTGTTATGTGGCGGATCCTAGTGCCCGACAGGCAGCTCACCATGACCTTCTCCTTGTTCAGCCTGGTGAGCGGGACATCAGTGTGCCTGATGATAGAGTCACCTATTACAAGTGTATCAGGTGTGTTGTTTAGCCTTAAGGGCTGTGACTGTTCGGCACACTGGCTTTGCGAGCTATGTGTTGCACGTGTTTTGTTTTGGGGTAGCGGTTGCTTGGGTGTTTGCTTTGGAGGTCACTGCTGCTTAGGCAGATTTTTATTTAGAACCTCCGAGTATGTTTTTGCGTGTTTATGTGTTTGGTTTGCTGTCATGGTAGGTCTATGTGAGACTGGAATTGTAGTGAGTGTGGTTTCCTTCTCCTCCTGACTGGTTTCGCCAGTACTGAGTTGAGAGAGCTTAGCCTCCAGTATGGCTATATGGTTGCATCTCTCACATGTGTTGGAATTTATTGGGAGGAGGAGAGGGTTGTCTGTGTACATGAGGCAGTTGTAACATTGCCTCAAGATTCCCAGATTCACCAGCTGGACCGGAGAGGAGATTGACAACTGACCTTTGGACATGCTAGAATAGTATTGGGAATCCCTTTATAATTGAAAAAAAGGGCCAATGGGGAACGAGGTACTCAAGGGGAGTTTGTGAGGGTGTAGTGCTTTTAATAGTTTAGTGCTGACTTATATAATTGCTTTAGTGAGCAAGTGCCAGGTAACTTAAATGCAATGTGTTACAGGTAACTTAAATGCAAAAATGACAAACAGTAACTTTCTTTCAAGTGAAACAAGGAAATAAGTACAGTAAGCAATGCAGGTTTGTATAACTTCTTGATCCAGGTATGTAAGCTTAAATAATAGTATTGTACATATAGTCTCACTGGTTATAGGTGGCATAAATTGGCCATGTTTTATATGCATTCTGTTCTTTACATTCAACTTAGTTTCATAAACTGAACATTAAATGTTATTGAAGATTGAAGAGTGTTATTGAAGATACTGAGAAGTTTGTATCCAGTATAAATCAGAGCTGCTTCAAGTGCACAGGTGCATAATAGCTGTACTGCAATATATTTCCAGTTCTTAACCCTGCCCATCAGACTGCAGATTTTTTCTGAAGATTGCTTATGGAGTTCAGAACCACTTCCAGCACTTGGTTTCACGCTTTGGGAACACTGCTGTGTTTGGAGTCTGGTGCTTTTGTGGATTTTCGAACATGGTTCCCCTTCCACGCAGCTTGATTTGTCAGGGATTTTAAGACTTTAGAGAATACAGAAGGATATCAAATTTAAGAAACAAGGAGGTTGGTGAACATTTTGACATTCAGATATGCTGTGACAATAGAACACCTTTCAAAGAGTCAGGTGAATGATTCAGCTTTGTCCAGAAGGGAACAGAACTGTCAGGTAGGAAAACAAAAGAACTAGAGGTGAATAGGGAGGACACAATGAGAGGAAGGCGGTGCTGTACAAATCCAAAAAGTTTAGTTAAAACAATGATAATTATAACCCTGTGCATGCTGCACTCACAGAAAAAGCCACTGTTAGTGCAGGCATGAAAGAAATATGAGCTACGTGGGATAGAAACAGTAATGGAAGGTGGCGAACCATTTTACTAATATTGCATTTTCAGAAGTTTCTCTGAGGGATCATCAGGAGGACAATTTGATTTAGGCCAGACTTAAGATAATGGTAACACATGGCTCACTTTCCTAATTTAGCTCAACTACTCCTCTTCAAGGATAACTCCAGAAGCAAGATACCATGGAACTCAAGGCATCAAAAGGCCCCACAGCAA
>NC_056746.1:1295584332-1295609332 GCF_019279795.1 Protopterus annectens | reverse complement strand
TGTATTTGTTTGATTGTGGGGGGGAGTTTTGTGTATGTTCATGTGTATACTGTATGTGTAGCATAATTATGGGATTTTGAATTTCGCGGTTGTGTGTTTTTGAATTTGTGAGTTGTGGTTGGGTTTTCGGCTTTGTGATTTCGAAATACTGAAATTCGAGATTTCAGTATTATGAAATTACAAAGTGAACCCATATGTGTGTGTGTATATATATATATATATATATATATATATATATATATATATATATATGTATATATATATATATATATATATATATATATATATATATATGGATTCCTATTACAAGAACAAAAGCTCACTACTTCGAACTTGTAATAGGAAGCCTCACTTTTGTGAAAGTTCACGTTAACGAAAGTGAACTTTTGCGTAAGTGCACTTCACCGAAAACACCACAGCACAGTGGAGGACATTAAAAACAAGCTATGTCCTCCACTATGCTGCGATAGTCATGGACCTTAGAGTTAGGGCATGGGTTGGGAGGGATAGTTTAAAGCATCCCTTACCCTAACCCATGCCCTAACCCTAAGGTTCGTGACTATCGCACCATAGTGGAGGACATTGCCATGTCCACTGCGCTGCAGTCGTCATGGACCTTAGGGTTAGGGCATGGGTCATGGTAAGGGGATAGCCCGTAGGGCTATCCCCTAACTTTGACCCATGCCCTAACCCTAAGGTCCATGAGTACTGCACGGAAGTTCAGTACAACACCCGTTCGTTGTACTGAACTTCACGTAAGTGCACTTTCGCTGCAGTGAGCAATCCATGCACTTTTTCGAATTAGTGAAAATTTGATCTAGTGTATGGAACCCATATATTTATATATATATATATATATATATATATATATATATATATATATATATATATATATATATATTATATATATATATATATATATCTATATATCTATATATATATATATATATATATATATATATATATATACATATACATATACATACACACACACACACACACACACACACACACACACACACACACACACACACACACACACACACACACACACATATATATATATATGGGTTCCATACACTAGATTGAATTTTCACTAATTCGAAATAGTGCATGGACATGTGCCCTAACCCTAAGGTCCGTGATGACTGCAGTGCAGTGAAGGACATAGCAATGTCCTCCACTATGGTGCGATAGTCACAAACCTTAGGGTTAGGGCATGGGTTAGGGTAAGGGGATAGCTTTACTAACTATCCCCTTACCCTAACTCAAAAAAAGCTCAAAACTCCCCCCCCCGACACAAGCACACACCCTGCAAATTATATATACCAACTCTGAGATCATACTACAGTGGGGAAAAGGGTACGTTTCCTGATCCTCACTATACCATTCAAAAGCTTCAGGTTTTCAAAAACTTGATCGTACGGTCTCGACCATGTGAATTTCAAGTTTGTGAAAACACATCATCTAATAGCATGCTATATATATATATATATATATATATATATATATATATATATATATATATATATATATATATATATATATATATATATATATATATATATATATATATATATATATATATATATATATATATATATATATATATATATATATATATATATATATATATATATATATATATATATATATATATATATATATATATCCCATATATATATATATATATATATATAGAGAGAGAGAGAGAGAGAGAGATAAGCTTGTATTATAATTGGCCAACTATGCATTTGGTAAGCCTGACAGTGAAGCATGTTTTCTCATTGACTGTGTTAGTCGACCTTTGGAGTGGTTAACTTTAATTTGGCTGACTGCAGCGCAATATGTAGGGGACTGCACTGTAGTTGCAGTTGTGTAACCGTGGCATTAGTATACATAATGAAGGGGTGGGGGAAGCAGCCTCCCTATGTTAATGCAGGTAGGTTATTCTTGTCTAATGAAGCATTTGCTGTGGAAGTAGGTGTTTTCCATGCACTGATTAAAAGAATAATTTCATTAGTGTTAGTTTTGGCAGTGGTATAAGAATACATAATATAGCGATTCACAATGTCATCCAGATCAGAAGACAATAAAAGAATTGCCTTTGATTTCTTTTTTGTTCTGCTCCCTGCAGGTGGCCATCAGCTATTCCCAGGGCCTCTCCCTGCCTACCAGATTTTACAGTCCTCCTTGTTGCCTCCCCAAATTGACTCCAAGAAATGAATTTTTAACTGAACTCCGGAAACCTGGGTCATAATCAGGCCTTCAGCCATAGTCAGGCCTTCATCCCTCTACTCCTCTTGCAAGGTTTACCTCTTCAATTATCTGTGGCTTGATTAATAGGATTTGTGAGTAAATGTGTACTTGCTAAGTTTTGCTTGATGGTATGATGGTCAACTACAGTTGACACATGATAAATATATATATGATTAAATAAGGAAAGATCAACCAAATTAAACAGTGAATCTTAGAAAAATGAAAATGCTAGCACACCCTGCACTGAATAAAATACTGAGCGTTATAATAATAATGTCCATTAAGACACATCAAAAAAACAAAAACAAAAAAAATGTGCTTTTGCAGGGTCATGCCTCCATCCTGCATCCCCAAACCTGTATATACCAGTGGTGGCAATTGGTAGAAATATGGAGAAACGAAAAATACCCAGAAGAAATCAAATTACTACAAGTGCAGAGTGAAATACCATACTGCCAGTACAGTATATACCCTCACAAACAGCAAAAATATAAAATAGAAGAATCTAGGAAGTCACATATGCATACCCTTTCTAAGACATGCCAAACTAAACATCAAAAGCACTAAATAACAAGTTCACCAAATCACATTAGATATCATGCAAAGCTGGCATTCCCAATGTTCTGCATTTTCTTACCTGCCAAAAAAAGTCGACATCCTTACCATTTGGAATAAAGCACTGCAAACAGACACACACACACATATATGCATATAGTGAGAGCAACATGAATATAAATGTATCTGTGTGTGTGTGTGTGTACATCCGTGTGTGTGTGTGTGCGTGTGTGTGTGTGTGTGTGTGTGTGTGTGTGTGTGTGTGTGTGTGTGTGTGTACATCCATGTGTGTGTGTGTGTGTGTGTGTGTGTGTGTGTGTGTGTGTGTGTGTGTGTGTGTGTGTGTGTGTGTGCGCGTGCATGTACGTGGGTATTGTGTATAGTTATGTATGTATGTATGAAGTTATTCAGCACAGTCAATTGCACATTAGTCAATGCAAATTATCAATATATTTTAGTGGGCTAACAAGACAATAAAAATGTTGCAGTGAATTTGTGACAGATCAAGGTACAGTCAAGGTTTACGAGATTTTTCCTTTTTCCCCCTGTTGTGTGATCTGCCACTGGGGATGCACAAGCCAGTGCATTTCTTTGTGCCGGTCCCAAGCCCAGATAAATGGGGAGGGTTGCGTCAGGAAGGTCATCCAGCGTAAAACTTGGTCAAAGTATTCATGCGGACACCAGTAAATATTTACACACCAGATCATTCGAGGCCCGGGTTAACAACAACCGCCACCAGTACTGTTAGCCAACAGGGTGCTGGCAGAAATTGGGCTACTGTTGGCCGAGGGAGGAGAGGAGGTGGAAGGCATGGCTGAAGGCAGGAATAGAGGAGAAAGGCTTGGACTGTGGTAGTGAGGGTTGGAACTTTGAATGTTGGCAGTATGACTGGTATAGGGAGAGAGCTAGCCAATATGATGGACAGAAGGAAGGTTGGTATATTGTGTGTGCAAGAGACCAGATGGAAGGGGAGTAAGGCTAGGTGTATCGGAGGTGGATTCAAATTGTTTTATCATAGTGTGGATGGAAGGAGAAATGGCGTAGGAGTTATCCTGAAGGAACAGTATGCTAAGAGTGTTTTGGAGGTGAAAAGAGTGTCGGATAGAGTGATGTTTCTGAAGCTGGAAATTGATGGTGTAATGATGAATGTTGTTAGTGCATATGTTCCACAAGTTAGGTGTGTGATGGACGAGAAAGAAAAATTTTGGAGTGAGTTGGATGAAGTCATGATGACTGTACCCAAGGGTGAGAGAGTGGTGATTGGAGCAGATTTCAATGGGCATGTTGGTGAAAGGAACAGAGGAGATGAGGAAGTGATGGGTAGGTATGGTGTTAAACAAAGGAATGCAGAAGGTCAGATGGTAGTGGATTTTGCAAAAAGGATAGACATGGCTGTGGTGAATATGTATTTTAACAAGAGGGAGGAGCATAGGGTGACATACAAGAGTGGAGGAAGATGCACACAGGTGGATTATATCTTATGTAGGAGGGCCAGTTTGAAGGAGATTGGAGACTGTAAAGTGTAATTAGGCAGCATAGGATGGTGGTTTGTAAGATGATGTTGGTGATCAAGAAGAGGAGGAGCAGTGTGAGGGCAGCACCAAGGATCAAATGGTGGAAATTGAAAAAGGGTAATTGTGAGGTGGAGTTCTGGGAAGAGATAAGACAGGCACTGGATGGCAGGGAAGAGTTACCAAATAGCTGGGTAACTGCAGCAGAGCTAGTAAGGGAGACGGCTGGAAAGGTGCTTGGTATGACATCTATACAGAGGAAGGACAACAAGGAGACATGGTGGTGGAATGAGGAAGTACAGGAGAGTATACAGAGAAAGAGGTTGGCAAAGAAGAAGTGGGATTGTCAGAAATATGAAGAAAGTAGACAGGAGTATAAGGAGATGAGGTGCATGGCAAAGAAAGAGGTGGCGAAGGCTAAGGATAAGGCATATGAAGAGTTGTATGAAAGGTTGGACACTAAGGAGGAAGAAAAGGACCTGTACCGATTGGCTAGACAGGGGGACCAAGCTACGAAAGATGTTCAGCAGGTAAAGGTGATAAAGGATAATGAGGGAAACATACTTACAAGTGAGTAGAGTGTGTTGAGCAGATGGAAAGAGTACTTTGAGGGGTTGATGAATGAAGAGAATGAGAGGGAAAGAAGGTTGGATGATGTGGGGATAGTGAATCATGAAGTGCAATGGATTAGCAAGGAGGAAGTAAGGATAGCTATGAAGAGGATGAAGAATGGAAAGGCTGTTGGTCCAGATGACATACCTGTGGAAGCGTGGAGGTGTTTAGGTGAAATGGCAGTGGAGTTTTTAACCAGATTGTTTAATGAAATTTTGGAAAGTGAGAGGATGCCTGAGGGATGGAGAAAAAGTGTTTTGGTACCGATTTTTAAGAATAAGGGTGATGTGCAGAGCTGTAGTAACTACAGAGGGATTAAATTGATCAGTCACAGCATGAAGTTATGGGAAAGAGTAGTGGAAGCTAGGTTAAGAATGGACGTGATGATTAGTGATCAGCAGTATGGTTCATGCCGGGAAAGAGCACTACAGATGCGATAATCGCTTTGAGAGTGTTGATGGAGAAGTACAGAGAAGGTCAGAAGGAGTTGTATTGTGTTATTGTAGACTTAGAGAAAGCATATGAAAGGGTACCTAGAGAGGAGTTGTGGTACTGTATGAGGAAGATGGGAGTGTCAGAGAAGTATGTAAGAGTGGTACAGGATATGTACAAGGGTAGTGTGACAGCGGTGAGGTCTGCGGTGGGAGTGACGGATGCGTTTCAGGTGGAGGTGGGATTACATCAAGGATCAGCTCTGAGCCCTTTCTTATTTGCAATGGTGACGGACAGGTTGACAGACGAGATCAGACAGGAGTCCCAGTGGACTATGATGTTTGCAGATGACATTGTGATCTGTAATGAGAGTAAGGAACAGGTGGAGGAGACCCTGGAGAGATGGAGATATGCTCTAGAGAGAAGAGAAATGAAGGTCAGCAGGACTAAGAAATAATATATGTGTGTGAATGAGAGGGAGGAGAGGAATGGTGAGGATGCAAGGAGTAGAGCTGGCGAAGGTGGATGAGTTTAAATACTTGGGATCAATAGTTCAGAGTAATGGTGAGTGTGGAAGAGAGGTGAAGAAGAGAGTACAGGCAGGATGGAGTGGGTGGAGAAGAGTGTCAGGAGTGATTTGTGACAGACGAGTACCTGTAAGAGTGAAAGGGAAGGTCTACAAGAGGGTAGTGAGACCAGCTATATTATATGGGTTGGAGACAGTGGCATTGACAAAAAGGCAGGTGTTATAGCTGGATGTGGCAGAGTTAAAGATGTTAAGATTTGCACTGGGTGTGACGAGGGTAGGCAGGATTAGGAATACATATATTAGAGGGTCAGCCCAGGTTGGAAGGTTTGGAGACAAAGCCAGAGAGGCAAGATTACATTGATTTGGACATGTGCTGAGGAGGGATGCTGAGTATATTGGGAAAAAGATGCTAAGGATGAAGCTACCAGGTAAAAGGAAAAGAGGAAGGCCAAAGATAAGGTTTATGGATGTGGTGAGAGAGGACATGCAGGTGGTTGGTGTGACAGAGCAAGATGCAGAGGACAGGAAGAAATGGAAACAGATGATCTGCTGTGGTGACCCCTAACCGGAACAGCCGAAAGATGATGATGATGTGTGATCTGGGAGTTAGTATGTATAAATTCATAGGGAGATGGGAAGGTGTGGTGGTTTCTCCTTGTGGCATTTGCTGGTTTTGTATTTGAGATTAATATAACTACCAATTAATGTAAAGGCATTGCTGGAACAGACTTTAAAGGATGTGTAACCCAGCTTTCAAACATATGATTCATATATATATATATATATATATATATATATATATATATATATATATATATATACATATATATATATATATATATATGTGCATAGCTTTCTGTTGAATGCTCATTTTACTGAATTACAGGTAACTGAAAACAATTAGCTTAAAACTCACTACACTGAAAACAGATCACAATCACAAAATCACAATTCATAAAAAACTGTAAAAGTACACACACACACACACACACACACACACACACACACACACACACACACACACACACACACACATATTTGGCATGTGTTGGTGTAGTTTTTGAATGTAACACTCATTAGAGAAGTGCAGTTGCAAGATTATTTGTGGATTGGTAATGGCTGCCGTCATATTGCATCCCCAGATCTGTAGAAGATTGTGTTTGTGCACCAACACTGATTCACTGTGTGTTGTGTTTCTTCTTTTATCCACAGTTGTGAGACCATGGTGTTAGTATCTATTAGTTACAGGTGGGATGGCCCCCCTGAAAAAAATAGGTTTTGTATGGTTTATTTGTTGTATACAATGTTTTCTGTGCATTATGATTTGACAAAATGAGTTTTCAATGAAATGAGTTTTCAGTGAACTGTGTTTAGTGATTTGTCATTCATTAATTATAGAAATGCTGAACAGTCCATCAGTTCATAAAATAAAAGTGCTCTTTTTAAGGTATACACAAAAACAAAACGGAGGTGCAGCCTTTTCTTAAATAAGCAGATGAAGATAAAGAACCTTTTTATTACAGTACCATAGAAAAGTAACACATTCTGTCTTATCAAGTTCATATATTCTTCTCAAAAGGTCTCCTTTTTCTAGATTCCCTTGACAGAAAACTAGCCAGGATGAAGTCTACAAGGTCTCCTTAATGAGCAGTTTATGCAGGTGTCACAGCCCATTGAAATTACTAGGAAACGGTGAGTAAAACCAAAAATATAGCAGAAAAAACATATATGGAGTCTGGCAGTCTGCTCTGTATGAAATATCTTCTACTTTTTTGTGATTCTTGACTATGTCACTTATAATGAAACATTCTCTAAATATGTAATAAAACATCTGTCACATACCAGATCTTTATGCATTTGCTGTGTGTATATGTGTGTGCATGTGTTTGTTTGTCTGCACACATACACACAAATCTCTTCTTCTTCATCAAGCACAGTTTTGTAGATTGAAACTGTGTTGAGCAGTTTCATTAGCTATCACTATAATCAGTTAGAGTGCCACTGTTATAGTGGGTTCGGAAGGTAATGTGTAGGGTTAGGGTTAGGGGCAGGGTTAGGGTTAAAATACATGAGAAGCAGGGTTAGATTTACAGTTAGCACACATGAATAAGGTGGTGCAGGGTTACTCATGTACTAACCCCTAACACAAGCTTTCCAACGCCCTGGATCAACTAATCCATAGTCCCACCAGGGGCTCCAGTATCCTAGACCTGGTCATTACCAACATGGGAAATCGATGCTCCACACCTATGGTCACCCCCTCGTTAGTCACGTCTGACCATAAGCTAATCACCCTTAACATCCACATCCCACCCCCACCCCCCAGTAAGGAAACCTCCATAAAAACTTCTCCAAAGCCAGCTTAATGCTACTCAAGTCAGAAGTGACAAACTTCATGACACCCATGCAGATGGGAGCTGAAAGTTCAACTGCTGAATCCTACACTAAGCCCTGTACGAGCACATTCACTCATGCATAAATCGTGCCATCCCAAATAGAACCAAGATGCTCTCATCCAAAAAAAAGAAGCCAATTTGGTGGTCCTCTGCCATAAACAAACTTTACAACAAAAGGAAGAAACTGTTGCAGAAAAGAGGAAAATCCCAAGATGCAAAAAACTTCCTTACCAGCCTCAGTAAGAAACTGAGATCCCTCATAAAATCCTCCAAAGCTAGTTACAAAAATAAAATTGCCAAAGATTCCAAAGACAACAACAAGGCATTCTATAACTATGTCAAGAATATAAATGGCAATGCTCAGATCTGCTCTGAGCTAAAACAGAATTGCATTAAATATACTGATCCCAAGGATATTGCCAATATCCTGGCAGATTGATTCAGTGCCAACTTCACCCCCTCTCACCCACTAAATGGCCCATCTCAGTACCGGAAGATTGCCAAATTCCAGTAATAACGGCCACACAGGTAAAAAATGCACTCTCCAAAGCTAAGAATACAGCATCCATGGGACCAGATGACATCCCGGGCTGTGTACTACATGAACTACAATATGAACTGGCACCTCACCTAAGTGTCATGTTTAATCATAGCCTCACCTCAGGTTTCGTGCCCACTGAGTGGCGCACAGCTACAGTTATCCCACTCCACAAGGGGGGATCCACCTTGGATCCTGGAAACTACCGTCCCATCAGTCTGACAAGCCTTATCTGCAAGGCCATGGAGCGTATTATCATGGAACTTATAAACAAAGACATTGGCAACCTTCAAACACTGGACCCCACCCAGTTTGGGTTCATGAAGAGACGATCTTGTCTCCTGAACTTGAATGACTTCTTCGAATCAGTCTCCAGATCCATGGACAAGGGTAAGGTGGTCCACACAGCCTATCTAGACCTTGCCAAGGCCTTTGAAACCATCCCCCACTCTGGAATCATAGATAAACTTACTAAGCTGGGCATTAATCCCTACGTCACCCAATGGGTTGCTAACTGGCTTACTGATAGAACCTACACTGTAAAAGTAGCCGACTCCAAATCCAGCTCCAGACAAGTGACAAGTGGAGTACCTCAGGGTTCAGTCCTGGGACTGCTCTTGTTTGGCATCTACTTCTCTGAAGTACAGGCCAACACTAAGAGACTCTGGATAACAAAGTTTGCAGATGACTGCAAACTGGGAGCCATTATTCAATCCCCAAATGATGTGGATACTCTACAAAAGGGCCTTACAGAAACAGATACTTGGTGCCAGAACCATGGGCTCAAGCTCAGTGCCAAGAAATGTATAGTTATCCCCTTTGGGAAAAAACATGTATCCGTGAATTACCATATAGGTGGCAGTACACTAAACACCGAAAGTTTGATAAGAGACTTAGGGACACAGGTGGACAGTGGTCTCACCTTCGATAACCACATCGCCACAACAGTCAGGAAATCCTTCTATGTGGCACACCTCATCACTAAGGGCTTTTCATCCAGAAAAAAGGAGGTCATTGTCCCACTGTACTCATCCCTCATTAGACCCATTATAGAATACAATGCCCCTTTTGGTATATACCTCTCAAGACATCTGCAACAACTGGAAAGGCCACAGAAATACCTCACTAAAAGAATCACAGGCCTAAAGCAGATGCCCTATGCTGACAGCCTTAAAAAACTCCAGCTATACTCTGTCGCATATCGTCTACTCAGAGGCGATCTTTGCTTAATATACAAGGCCATGTCAAACCAGAGCTGTTGGGCATGCTACACTTAAAGAAATCCCAATCCCTCAGAGCCACATGCTCCAGGGATCTAAACCTAGTCATCACAATAAACAAAACATGCTGGAGGGATAGGTTCCTGACCCAGAGACTCCCCAGACTCTGGAATAGATTGCCCATACATGTCAAGCCGAGTGCCTCTTTGGTCCTCTTCAAAAGGAACCTTGACGATTGGATGGGAGAAAGGAAATTCACCCCAGGGATCACATCAGTCGCCCTGCTATACAGGGGTCCAGGGAAGTAAATAGTGTGGGAAGAAATAGCCAGGGAATTGTTATGGCTAGGCTTGTATAGGCCTTAGGGCTGATAGCCTAGTACCAACCTATGAACCTATGAACCTACCCATTACATTCTGAAAAAGCCTTTCCCTAACAGTACCGTTATTCAGAGTAAATCTAAATGTAGTGTTATTGTGTGTGTGTGTGTGTGTGTGTGTGTGTGTGTGTGTGTGTGTGTGTGTGTGTGTGTGTGTGTGTGTGTGTTTGTTTGACTGATCCAAAAAGAAACAGTCTGTTTTCCTTTTGTAGTCAGTACAATGTGGAGATCATAGGATCATAGGAGACTACTAAGCGATCGACCCAGAGGTCATGTTAAGCCTAATCATTTCAACCCAATATAATACCATGGAGGTACTAGTTAATACCCAGGATTGCATTTAGTGATGACTGCCCATGCCCAGGAGGGTTGTGGGCACTATCCCTGGTAAGAATTTACAGTGCCCCAGCCATTCATCCAGGTTCCTCTTGAACAGTGTCATGAAGGTGGTCTGTTTCACATGAATTGTTAGCCTGTTCCAAAGATGTGGTAGTCACTGGGAGATAAATCTGTCCCTCCAGCATGTCCTATTTAAGTTGCAGGCCATATTTAAGTCCCAGGAATGGGTAGCCCTAGACCCATTTGATTTATGGATATGCAGTAAGATCATTAAGTTTGTGTCCTGGGTTGCTCTGTATATCAGGCCTAAGTCTCCCCTAAGAAGTCTATATGATATGGAGTATAGTGACAGAGATTTTAGTCGGTCTGTGTAAGGCACATGCTAGAGTCCCTTGATCTTCTTTGTTAGAACCATCTGAGGTCTCTCTAATTGCTGTAGATGCTTAGTACTGTACATACCAAATGGAGCATTATACTCAAATATGAGCCAGATAAGTGTCAAGTATAGGGGGGATTATAACTTCTTTTGCGATCAAGGTGATGCCTTTACTAATAAAGTGAGCTATGTGTAAAGCTTTCCTTACAATGGTAGACACATGGTCATCAAAGTTAAGGTCGCAGTCAACCTGTGATCCCAGGTCCCCTACCACTTCATGGGTACTTAGGGTATTGTTATTGATTTGATAGTTTCTTTCTATTGAAGGGAATAATGATGCATTTCTTTGCATTCAGATTGAGACTATGACTAATACACTAGTTGTTGGTCTGTGTGAGACTATGCTGGAGTATATTGACATCATTTGGAGATTCAATGATTGCACCTAGTTTGCAGTCATCTGCATTCCTGATCAGCCACAACCCTTTAGTTTTGACCTGAACCTCTGAGATGTATAGCAAACAGTAGGTGGCCCAACACTGACCCCTACGGCACCCTGTTGGTAACAGGTCTGCTGGTTGATGTGGAGTCATCCACTTCGATAGTGTCTGTTTTTTTTGTGAGCCAGTTGGCAACCTATCTAACAATGAAGGGGTTTACATTCAGTTTGCTAAGTTTATCAATAATGCCTGAATGTGGGATTGTGTCGAAAGCCTTTGCCAAATTGAGGTATGCTGTGTGCACAGATTTGCCCTCTTCAGTGGCCTTGGTCACACTTTCAAAGAAATCCACGAAATTTAACAGGCAGGATCTGCCCTTCATGAAGCTGAATTGGGTAGGATCCAGGGTTTTGAGGTCATCTTTGTCTTTATTTATGAGGCCTATAATGATCCTTTCCATGTCCTTAGAGATAAGGGTGGTCAGGCTTATGGGTCTGTAAATCCCTAGGTCTGTTGCTAGGCCTCCTTTGTGGAGGGCAATAAATGTAGCTGTTCTCCATTCTGCAGGAATACAGTCTGTGGTTAGGGTATGATTGAAAAGGGTGCTTAGTGTTGATGCTAGTAAATGTTTTAACCTGTTTAGAAGACAGCCTGGGATGTCATCTGGTCCCATATAAGCCGTATTCTTTGCCTTTCACAGGACTTTGTGGACCTGTTCTTCAGATATGTAAGGTGAGGGAGAGTTTGGGGGAGGGTTTGTTGTAAGTTAGAAGGGGATAAGGGAGTGAAATTTTCACCAAATCTATCAACTAACAGGTTTGCTATTTCTGTGGGGTCACTGTGTGTGATATCGTTGGGCACCAGTTTTGCATATACTTGGGTCCTATCCTTTTGGTTACATACATAGCTGTAAAAGGCCTTATGGTTATCCTTGGCAGTACTTGCTAGGTTTCTGTCAAAGGAGCTCTTGGATGACAAATTGTATTATTTGCCTGTTAAAGCTGAGGAGGGTGTTTTTCCATTGTTGGATCCTTGTCTTTGTTTTTTTGGACAGCTTTTTACATTTATTGTAGAGTTTGTTGGCGCTGGAAGTCCGCCATGGCAGCTTGAGTTTTACTTGGGGCTCTGGCTTTGATTTTGTCTTTTAGAGTCGAGTTTATACACTTATGCAAGTGATTGTACAGGGCTTTAGTGTAAGCTTCAGCGCAGCTATCACTTTCAGATTGTGGTGGTGCTTAGAATGCATTTATAGCTTCACTTAGTAGGTATAGTTTGCCTTGGTGACATTTTTTAGTCTGATTTCACCCTTTGTGAGTTCTGGTGTTAGTGTCAGTTCGAAGGAGACCAATTTGTACAATTTTTATGTGTACCAATGAGATGTGGGGTGTGGGTCCATTGTGTAGGTTTGGGGAGTTTTTTGTTGTTGTTGAGGAAAGGAGGTTTTAGCATTTTGCTTGAGTTTTTGATGTTCTGGAAGTTGTGCATTTGGGATTAGTGTCTGTAATCACACACACACACACACACACACACACATATATATATATATATATATATATATATATATATATATATATATATATATATATATATATAATCTATCTATGTATAGATAGATATAGATTGCTATAGATATAGGGATCCCTATCATATGATCGAAGTTTTAAAACTTCGAAATTCATATGCTTGAGACCATATGATCAAAGTTTTTAAACACTGAACGTTTTGAATGGAGATCACAGTACAGCACAGAGTGGGAAATTTACCCTTTTCCTCACTGTAGTGTGATCTCAGAGTTGGTATATTTAATTTCCAGGAGGTGTGGGAGGTGTAGGGGGCTTGTCCCCCTGCAAAAATGTAAAATTTTTTTTTCTTTTTTTCTTTTATGTTTGATGTTTCAAAACTTTGATCATATAGTCTTGATCATATGAATTCCAAAGTTTTGAAACTTCAGTTATATGATACAGATACAGATATAGATATATAATATACAGTTACTTATATTACATAATGTGTATTTGCACAATTTTGTGTATGCACAATTTTTGTGTGTATTTCTATGTATGCATGTGTGTATGTCTGCTTCTGAATGCATTTTTATTTTTATGCAAAACGCACCTAATAATATTAAGCTAAAGGAAATTATTTTCTGTAGTTTGTGCTGTAATAAACACTTACAGGTCACTCTGTAGTCCATGCTGTCATCTGGCACGGGATGCCAGTATGTAACTCTGAGATGCTTCTCATCTGGCACAGGATGCCAGTATGTAACTTTGTGACACTTGTCATCTGGCACAGGATGCAAGTATGTAACTGTGATGCTTATACCTGGCACAGGATTCCAGTATGTAACTGTGACGCTCACTAGTCTCTTTGTCATCTGCAGCTTTATCTTGTCAGGATAGAAATGAGTGACATCAGTAGGAGGTTGAAAAAAGAGATGTGATGGCAATGCCTGCATTATCTTTTTCAGACTTTCATCTTTGATATGCTAAACATCTCTTTACATGCTTCAGGAAGTTGTTTCATTCTCCTTAAACTGATCAAATGCTTTTGAACAAAGGGCATCATATCTTTCTTTTTAGCTGTAGAAAGGCCAGTGGACACCCTGCTGGCATTAACTGTCTTCCATTTCCTTGCTATGTTTACTTGTCACGCAGAATATCAATATTAGCAAGTGGTAAGTTGTGGGGGTGATGTAATTTGTCCATGAGACATGGCCTGCATACTAATGCACCTATAAAGAGTCTTTTTCAAGTGCACTTTTGGCTCTCTCGTTGTTTCTGTTTTTGTTTGATTGCAGCAGTAATGATTTATTCATCAAGACTCACACAAGAAACTATGATCACATTGCTTTGGCTATAATCAGTCAGTTTAGATGCTCATAACGCAACATTAAGGAAATAATGAAGATAAAATGAAGATGTTTATTTGCAGGTATTACTGCTGAATGCGGTAATTGCCACTTGGCACTGCAATTATTTCCTGATGTATTTCTGTTGTCTCTCACATCTTTGTCCCTTTTGAGTTGTGGAAAATTGGAACAAATAATAGTTTCAGAATAGATAACATTATGTCTCCTCACAATCCCACCACATATATAGGTTTTGTTTCTTGATAGATTACTCAGTTACTAATTCCACTTGACTTTTATATATCTTTTTTTAAGCTAAATGAAAGTAAGGAATCTTAACATCAACAGGGGCAGGGTATAGCTATGGGGATGATCTCAAATGGAAAAGTACAGTGAGAAGTAAGGGGTGGGGGTGCAATTGATGCACTTAGAATGGGGGTGCAATTGATGCACTTAGAATTGATTCCCTGATGTTTAAGTGGATAGCTGCTTTAAGAGGTAATCTTTAATAAAATTATTTGTCACATAATTTAAATATGTGTTTTAGAAAGTGGTCATTTCTTTGAAACTGGGTATAGAACCATCTGCATTGGTCGATTACAGACAGGTAAAAAACATTTAATCTATATGACTCGGTGCTCAGAATGTGTAGTTATGTTGTTTAGGTATTGCAGGGAAATGGATCCAAATTTTAAAGGTTAATTCTTCATCATGGTGCAAGCAAGGGTTTGGTGAACATTATGAGCAAACAAGAAATGCTTAGTAGGAATGAAACAAAAAAAGAAGAAAAACTGAAAGATTAATAAAAGCTGAACACAATATGTATGGCGGGCACACATGCAAAGAAACAACTGCAAACAGCAACACATTTCTTGGACAAGTGGAGATTGTGACAGCATGTTGGAAGATAATCATGCAATAGTACACTCAGTATAAATAAACGAAACCTGAAAACGGGACACTTAAGATGCGATGATAAAATTAGAAAAGCACTTCAGAGAAGCAGTATGAAGCCTAATAAACTGCTTTATATGGCCTCACAGAATACTCAGTGAATGTAGAGAACATATTTGGCAAACAGAAATGGTGGATGATCACCACAAAACTTGCTTATGTCAGCAGTAGCACAATGACCACCACCAACAGCGGCAGTATTCCATGGATAATAATTGTTACCACTTTAGGGCATAAATCCTCTAGAATGGTAGATTTACTATCAAAATGATGAACAGAGATGCTCTGCAGACGAAAAATCAAAAGACGGATGTTCGATTTTCTGTGTTGCTGAACATCTCCATGTTCGAAAATTCATATCAGCGAATGCACAGTGCATTCGCTGATGTGAACTCGAAGTACTACACAGAGATCACGGTACAGTACGGTTTGGGACATTCATCCCTTTCCTCACTGAAGTGAGATCTCGGAATTGGAATATATAGTTAGCAGGGGGTGTGGGGGGATGCAGGGGAGCTCACCTCCCTGCAAAAATGTGATGTGAGGTGTAGGAGTTTCATTTACCTGAGCTCCTATAAGGACATTGCATGATCTGTTCCGCGATAATGTCGAATCTACTGAATTCGTTCAGCACTTTCAGCATTGTGACCTGATATTTTTTTTACTTTTCTTTTTTTTTTTTTTTTTGTCGGTGTTATGAATGGCATTTTTTTTTTTTTTTTTTTTTTTACTGGCGACATTTTGATAGTAAACCAGAATGGTATAATGTAAGCAGGCGAAAGTGAACCAGTGCGGCATGGATGTCTGCACATTTAGTGTATATTGTGATTTTAGGAAATAAACCCCCTATAGGGGCTTAATGTAAACAGGGACAATTGGACCAGAACTGTAGGGATGCTGTACATTAGACATGTACTATGATTTTTGGACATAAATCCTTATAGGTTCATAAGTAGTTACCTGGCATGTGGCCAAGTAGAACACTGTGGAACAGAGTCCAATTTTCCTCAATGTCTCAGGGCACTATCTGTTAAAGTGATTTTCTCAGAGTCACATTGTAGGAAAATGGAGACTGAGAAGTCAAACTCTGAACTACAGGATGTAGATTGCTAATGGCTTATGGTCTTAATTGTCTGCACTAACTGCCAGGCTCCTCTATAGAAATGTAAAGCAAGCAGGTACAGATGTTCCAGAACAAGGCTAATGCCCACATATTAGGTCTAGGCTACAGTTTTAGAACTTAAATCTTCCATAGAAGTTTACATAAACAAGGACAGATGGACCAGAACATGACAGATGCCTGTACACAGTGCCTGTAATATGACATGTACATGGAGATGGAAGTTAAGTGCATGGTGGAAAGAGGCAACCAATTCCACAGCAGAGCAGAGTTAGAAGCCCCTGTTCAACAATCATGACTTTCTAGCATGGGTGCAACCAAACATACCCAGTGCAGTAAACTGAGTATATTTCTTTGTGAACATCTCTCTTTCAAAAGACATGTGACACAGAGAGCTCAGAACATCTAAAATGTGTAAGGCAATGTCTACAGCAAAGATGTGTACGGTCAACAGCTAAAAATGAAGTCTTCACTTTTAGGACCAAAGGGGACAACATGTGTACATATTTAATTCAAATGCTAGGTGGGTTGGGGTTGCAACAACATGAGAGTCATGGGCAAACAGAAATGGTTAGTCTAACACTAATGGATAACTGAAAAGAAAATGCATTCACATGCTTACACAAGCAATTTAACCATTTGCACTACAGTAGGCACAACACCTAACTTTGTTTGTTTAGGGTATCTGTCTGTCTGTCTAACTTTCTGTCTATCTGCTTTTGTTTGCCAGGAAAGCTTGACTGGTTACATTGCCCATTTTCAGTAGAGGCCCTGGGAGAAGAGCTCAAAGAAATAGATATACAATGTAACAATGCTTAGACAAACTGTCAAGAAATAACAGTGTCGAAACATATTATTATTTATTTATATTTGACTGGGATCATTTGACTGTACCAGAAAGTCCCCTTTTCAGCAGAGGCCTGGACAGAAAAGTACTAAACAATGAGAATAAAATTCTATACAGTAAAGTTCGAATAGAGAATGAAATAAATGACAATGAATATAAACGTAACATGCACTAATGAATACATAATGAAATAATACATTTAGAACAGAAGCAGCATAGAGTAACGGTGTAATACATACAAACATGATATCAATATAAAGGGTTTTTACAGCAGAATCTAACATTAAAATAGTGTAACTTGATCTTACAGATAGAAGTAAAGGATGCAGAATGCGTGGGATAAGAGAAAATGGTTGGAATCAGGGCAGAGGTGGTAGGGAGATATATGATACAAAAATGTGAAATAAGAGAAATTGGAGGGAAAAGGGAGAAATTTGTGGAGAAATGCGAGTAAAGTTGTGCAACCGACTTGTGGTTTGTGTTTAAGGTGCCTATAAGCCAGGTGTCTTATAAACGTGGTAGTGGCTTGAAGATTCCACATTACCCTAGTGAAGTACATGAGTACAAACAGGAATCAATCATGTGATTTAATATGGCTCTGAAGCCTTTTAATTTGCCTGTTCATTTTAGTGGAACTGATAATTGTTCCATAGTTTGGTGACATAACTGGAATAAAGAGCATTTCCTGCAGCATTGTTTGACTTTGTGGTAGTCTGAAGGAGATTTTCACTGGAGCGTAACTCTCTGCTTGGTACACACTGCTGAAGGATGTTTTCAGGGAAGGGTAATTATCAGGATTGTAGATAAAATCATTTGTTATGACTAGCTGAGCATACATTAGGTGTTGTGGTAGTCTAACCATTGTAGTTATTTTAAGACAAGATGATGGTGAATCTTATATGAGAGGTTTGTAGCAAATTTTGCTACTCTGTTGTAGCACGCCTCTAACATTTCTCCTCTGTGGTTTGCAAGTTTGTAAATATGGATGATGTATATAGGAGAATGGGAGAGACATAGGACTGGGCAAAGGTTTTACTTGTTGCATCATTTAGGCATGGGTTTGACCAGTAGAGAACTTTTCATTTTTTTTTGACTTGCTGTATATGCTCATTACATTTCAGATTTTCATCTATAGTTAAGCCTAGTAGTTTTGAGAGGGTTACCTTTTAGTGAAGACAATAGAAAGAATGTGTTCAGCCAGACACTTCGGCACCACTTTTTTTTAGATAATTGTAACTTTAAAGAACATTTGAAATGCTTGGCTTGATTTTCCTTACAGCAGATGGCAATGTTGCAACAATCTTTAAGTTCACATTTTACAGTGTTTTCTTTCATTTAAGAACACAAGCCTGTATTTTACATTTATTTATACAGATGATATAATTATGTATCAAATTCTATTTGACTAGGCTGGCAGCCTTCGCCCATCTTTCCCCAATCTTCACAATTACTAATTCCTCTCCTTCTGACAAGGATGGGAAGGCTTTAAATTTAGGGGGAAAGTATACTGTACTATTCTGCAATAGTTGTGTCTAGGATTCTCGGCTGTGAAGCTTATATGTTGAAGTTTATGCTTCCATCTTTTCAGAATATGAGGAATATTTCTGCATCTGTTTTCCTCTTATGAGGAGAAATCTGCTTTGTGCAATGTGGCATCCTCTGTGTCTCAAGTCACAACCCACTGTTTGAAATGTGCTTATGATTCTGCTGGTACCATTCTAGGGCTGCTGCCACTGGAACTGGTAGGAGGAGGTTTGTCTGCCTGAATTCTCAAAACCTCCCAGAGAATGTCAAAAATGAGACTTCAAATTCTCACAAGACCTCTGCTGCAGAGGTCATTGAAAAGTGTGATGAGAGAGAGGAAAGCTGATTCAAGGGAGCTCTCAGATTTTTCAGCCATCCTTCTCTAAATTTACCAAGGGATTCAATGTTCCCTCCAGTGGGGGTCACATGGTATCGGACTGCTGGGCTGCAGACCCCCTAATTGTCAAAAGAAAAAAAAAAATCTTAAATATATTTATACGCTAGCAGCAGTGGGAACTGCAAACTAGTGTGTAATATGGAAGATGCGATGATTCGCAGAACTTGGAGCAAGATGCACGTGTGCTTGAGTTCTGCTTTAAAAAAAAACAAAACAAAACCCTACTTTTCTTGTCGCTGGTCTGTTTTAAAAACAGTCCAGATTAAGAAAAGTGCAGGCATCAATGAAGCCCAGAAGTCACTGTGGTTTTAACGGCAGTAAACTGGGAGTCACGTAATCTGAGTGAGTGACATGGCTGCTGATTAGTCCTGTTGTTCTTGCTGTCTCTTCCTGCGCTTTACGTTAACAGTTAATTTGTGAGGAAGAGAGCAAGAGACATGGATGGACTACTATGGAGAAGTAAAAACAAAAAACTGACTTAATGGATACTGGAAAACATTTTAGGTAACTAAAGGTTTCCTTGGAAAGGAAGATTATTTTTTAATGAACTACTGTGAAAAAAAAAATAATGAGTTCTGAGTGTTTCTTTTTTTTTTAGGCAGGGCAAACCAGATACTTTCTCTATTTTTTTTTTTCTGGCAGGATCGACCAGATAATTTATGTATTTATTATTTCCTGACAGGATCGACCAGATACTGTTAAATCATATGGTGCAGGAGATGAATGCATTTTGTTTATGCCCTCGTAGTATAGAGAGGGTCTAGCAAAGGATGAAATTCCTTTAAAAAACACCAACCAAACTTATACAAAGTCCTACCAATTCACTTAGGGACAAAAGAGCTAAACCAATTTTTTACCTTCACTTTTAATGAACAGATGTTATAGGTTCATAGTGTGGTACTAGGCTATCAGCCCTAGGGCCTATGCAAGCCTAGCTATAACAATTCCCTGGATATTTCTTCCCACAATATTTACTTCCCTGGACCCCTGTCTAGCAGGGAGACTGACATGATCCCCGGGGTGAATTTCCTATCTCCCATCCAATCATCAAGGTTCCTTTTGAAGAGGGCCAAGGAGGCGCTCTGCTTGACATGTATGGGCAGTCTATTCCAGAGTATGGGGAGTCTCTGGGTCAGGAACCTATCCCTCCAGCATGTTTTGTTCATTGTGATGACAAGGTTTAGATCCCTGGAGCGTGTGGCTCTGAGGGATTGGGATTTCTTTAAGTGGAGCATGTCCAACAGCTCAGGGTTTGACATGGCCTTGTATGTTAAGCAGAGATCGCCTATGAGTAGACGATATGCCACAGAGTATAGCTGGAGTTTTTTTAGGCAGTCAGCATATGGCATCTGCTTTAAGCCTGTGATTCTTTTAGTGAGGTATTTCTGTGGCCTTTCCAGCTGTTGCAGATGTCTTGTGAGGTACATACCAAATGGGGCATTATACTCTATAATGGATCTAATGAGGGATGAGTACAGTGGGACAATGACCTCCTTTTTTACTGGATGAAAAGGCCTTAGTGATGAGGTGTGCCACATAGAAGGATTTCCTGACTGTTGTGGTGATGTAGTTATCGAAAGTGAGACCACTGTCCACCTGTGTCCCTAAGTCTCTCATCACACTTTCGATGTTTAGTGTCCTGCCACCTATGTGGTAATTCATGGGTACATGTTTTTTCCAAAAGGGATAATTATACACTTCTTGGCATTAAGCTTGAGCCCATGGCTCTGGCATCAGGCATCTGTTTCTGTAAGGCCCTTTTATAGAATATTCACATCATTAGTTCTTTATTCTGTGTTGGCATTTTTGACATCCAGTGCATTTGGCTACTGTTTGGGACTTTGTATAAGTTTGGCTGGTGGTTTTTGAAGGAGTTTCAAACTTTGCTGCACCCCCTCCACATTACGTGAGCTTCTTCCACATTACGTGGTCTTCTTCTTCTTGTGTGTTAGTGGTTGTTGAGCTGTACAGTCAAACATTCAGGTTTAAGTTTCCAAATTATGTTTATAACATCCTCAGCCTAGAGTCCAGCAGGATCAACCAGACAGTAGTAGAAGATGAAATATGCAGTGAGCTGGCTGTTGTGGGGGCTGTATGTGATTTTCTAACACTATCCTGGCATGGTAAACCAGATACCAGTAGGTAGTGTATGTGTTTTGGGGGCTGTTGATGACTTTCTTATTTTTTTTAATATACTGTCCTGGCAGGGTTAGCCAGATACTAGGAAGGCAATGTTTTTTTGGGACTGTTGTTTTTTTTAACATAATACACTGGCATGGCCAACCAGATACTAGTGGTCTATGTGTTTTGGAGCTGTTGATGACTGTTTTTCTTTTTTCTTTTTTTTAATATAATATCAAGGCAGGAGTCAAACAAATATTAGGTATGCAGTGTGTTCTGGGGAGACATTTGTGGATGACATGTTCTTTTTTTTAACCTAATATCTTTTTGTAGTGCTAGTCAAAATAGATTAGGAGTATTTGTCAATGTGTTGTTGTTGAAACACACTGCACCCTTGCTTGAGTACAGTGTGTATGGGTGAACTACATAGATAATGTGCAAGTTCTTGGCTATGTGATGTGAAAGAAATATAATAATGTAACCGTGGTCTTTTATTTTTGTTATTTTAAACATTGTAGGCTCAAAGCAGATTCTCTGGGTAGGCAGTTGGGATGGGGCAATGCCTATGTGCGAATGGAATGACTGCAGTTCTGGCTTGTTTTGCAAGAGTAATGTGCATTTCAGTGAAGTAAGATGGACCACAAGCTCTGAACTCTGAGTATAGTTTATGTAAAAAAAAAGAATAATTTAACTTAATGACAATGTCATCTGTTTTGTTACTGTTGTTTTTGTTTTCATTTTTAACCTCACAAGATCAAGTCATATACTGTAGTCGGGGTTGTCAGTGGAGATTTGGGCCATGTGTGAATGAAACAAATGCCCTGCTGCTTACTGTTGTTGTAATTCTAGCTTTGCAAAACTATAATACTTTTCTGTCTATACTTTAAGATGAATGTAAAATAATTAGCAAGTTTATTAGTAATTCTTAATGTATGCTATTTCATATCTGTTCATGTTTAATGAATGTTTGTTTAAAAATGTTTATAATATGTTGTATTCGTTAGCAGAATATTCAGCATGTGCAATAGTGACTGAGCACTTATTTTATGTAAATTGGTAAGCATGGTCAGGGTTCTGTCTATATCAGATGATCTAATTTTTTATTAAGTGAATAACTAAACGTTGATCACTAATAATCACACACACAAAACATCGAACAGCAGTTTCTACTCAGGGAAACAATGCCGTTGCCAAACGGGAAAAAATAAAAAAAACAGAAATGAAGTGTGTGTGTGGGGGGGGCTTTGCCCCCCACACCACCCCTACTAAATATACCAACTCCGAGATCGCTCCACATTGAAGAAAGGGCAAACTCCGTACAACTGCCAAATGACATGTTTCCCTAAGTGCCTAAGTGACGTTCATAGTTTTGTGTGTTTGATTATTAGTAATCGACATTTAGTTATTCGATTAACTAAACATTCGATCAACTAATATAGACCCTCAGAGTTGATCTTACTGTAACATAGGCCCACCCCTTTCTAGTTCTAATTGGCCCCACCCATTTAGCTGTCTCCTGCAACACCCCTTTGATTTGAAGTCAACAGCTGCCACGGGCTCCCTGTACAACTTCATTTAAAAAGCAAGTTGCTAGAAAGCAAATGTCAGAGGTTCCAAAAACAAAGCAGGAACCCTTCCACCGGAACGAAGGACAGTCTAATTAGTCTGAATGACTATATAAAAGATTTCCACACACACCCCCTTTGTTGGCAGTCCTTTAATCCTTCCAGAAAGTCTGAACCTCCATTTGTCTCTTTGGCAACAGATTGTTTCAGACAGATGAGTTCTGAAAGTAAGCCATCAAGGTTACAGATAGCAGTGGGAGTCTCGTTGTGTCTCCCTTTTGGGGGATTCTTCCTCACCCACCAGACCAGACTCTTCTCTTCTTTTCCTAGCTGTAATTCAGAATATGCTTGCTCAGTGGGTGATAAAAGCTGTCCCTTCTCTTCAGTTAGGTGAAGTGTTTTATTTGAGGATGTTTCTGGTGACCAACAAAGAAAGAAGATTCTTGCAGACCAGTTCTGAATCTTTCTTTTCTGAATCAGTTTGCGATAGTTCTCAAGTTTAAAATGATGTCACTTCACAACTTGTTACCCCTTTTTCCTCAACCATCTGTGGTCTCCAGAACCTCTTCAAGTGTTTACAGACAGCACCATGGTAATGTGGTACCTAAACAATCAAGGGGAACCAGATCTTACCCACTGTGCGAATTAGCCATAGTAGTCTAGGATGTAGCTTTTCAACACACTCTTACCCTACATGCTTCTTACTTACCATCTGAGCAAAACTGTGTGGCAGACAAGCTGAGCAGGACCAGGACAGACCCTTACAGATGGAAAGTGAATCGGGGGAGGGGGGGCCTTCCAAGACTTGATCCAGCTGTGGGAACACCTCAAATAGATCTATTTGCTTTCACTCACAACAATCAGTTGACAAAATTCTGCTCCAGGACTCCATGCAAAAAATGCTGGAAAACAGAAGCATTTTCTTTTCATTGGACATGAATATTCCTGTATGCTTTTCTACCCTTTTCACTGATATCCAGGGTCATTCCAAATATTTAGAAGGACTCCCCAAAGGAAATTGTGGTGACTGTTTTTTCTACTTCTTTCTGAAATGGCCAGAGGCAATTACCATGTTTCCTCATGAACTGTATTTACTCACACAAGATCCAGGGTGTTTGATACATCCCAACCGCAAACTGCTACAACTGACTGACTGACTGGATTATAGAATTTTAATACCTTTTAGGTACCTTTCTTTCCTTAGGAAGTGCAGTGGCTATTAATGGAGGCAAATGTGTAGAGTGTCCTAGCTGGTGTCAACAAAAGAACCAGCATCCATACAGAGCTAGTGTTTCTCTGGTTCTACAGTATTTGTGTGAGTTATTATCCTGTGGCTTGTCTTATTCTCAGTCAGGGATCATTTGTCAGTTATTTCAGCGTATCTGCTCATGGACCCCCTCTTTTAATGCAACCTTGTGTGAAAATGTTTTTGAAAGGGGTGTTGCATAAGAAGCCACCTTGGAAACAGATGGATCCTCCTTTGGATCTTACTTTCATGTTATAAAAACTAACTCTTGCTCCATTTGACCAGTTCATCAGGCTGACTTGAGATTCTTAACATGTAAATGGTTTTACTAATTACTCTGACTTCTGTATGAAAAGTATCTGAGTTGCAAGCTCTAATGTTGGGTTAACCTTGTTTCATTTTTCACAAAGACAGGATTTCCTTAAGAACTAATCCTTCTGTCATGCCTAAAGCTGTATCCAAGTTTACCTTAAGCCAAGCTATCCACATCCCTGTCTTCTTTCCAGAAACTAAAAATGAGATAGAAAGGGCACTCCACACCATGGATATCCACAGAGAACATATGTACTTTGTTGACAGAAGAAAATCTTTCAGAACTTCTGATCAGTTGTTCATTTCTTGTAAAGTAAAGAAAAAAAAGATAAACCATGTCAAAACAGACTATATCAAAATGGTTGTCTCATGCTATTACTTTTTGTTATACCCCAAATAGCAAAACAATTCCAGGAAGAGTCAAGGCACGCTCTACCAGGGCATTCTGTGGTGCTTTGGAAAAGGCTGCATTCTAGA